>NC_051327.1:8842732-8843836 GCF_015220235.1 Choloepus didactylus | reverse complement strand
ATTTCACGTCTATGAGCTTACCTATTATAATTAATTCCTGTCAGTCAGACCCTGTAGTATTTGTCCTTATGTGTCTGGCTTATTTTCACTCAGTATATTGTCCTTGAGGTTTTGTCATCAACCCTTTTTTTTTTAAGATGGTTTTGTTCACACACCATACATTCCACCCTAAGTAAACAATCAATGGTTCTCTGTATGGTCACATATTTATGTGTTCACCACCTTCACCACTATCTGTATAAGGGCATCTACATTTCTTCCACAAGGCAGGAGGGAGAGTCAAAGAAGGTAGAGAGGCAAAAGAAAGAGGAAAAAAAATGACAGCTAGGAAGCAGCAAAAGGAAAAATAACCTTAAATAAAAGTAAAGAGTCAGACAACACCACCAATGTCAAGTGTCTAACATGTCTCCCCTATCCCCCCCCCCATCTGCATTTACCTTGGTATATCACCTTTGTTAAATTAAAGGCAGCATAATACAATGATTCTGTTAGTTACAGCCTCTAGTTTACGTTGATTACATCCCTCCCCCAATGCCTCCCGATTTTTAACACCTTGCAAGGTTGACATTTGCTTGTTCTCCCTCGTAAAAGAACATATTTGTACATTTTATCACAATTGTTGAACACTCTAGATTTCACCAAGTTACACATTCTTTATCTTTCCTCCTTTCTTCTGGTGTCTCACATGCTCCCAACCTTCCTCTCTCAACCGTATTCATAGTTATCTTTTTTCAGTGTACTTACATTGCCGTGCTACCATCTCCCAAAATTGTATTCCAAACCACATACTCCTGTCGTCTCCTATCACTCTGTAGTGCTCCCTTTAGTATTTCCTGTAGGGTGGGTATCTTGTTCACAAAGTCTCTCATTATTTGTTTGTCAGAAAATATTTTGAGCTCTCCCTCATATTTGAAGGACAGCTTTGCTGGATATAGGATTCTTGGTTGGTGGTTTTACTCTTTCAGTATCTTAAATATATCATACCACTTCCTTCTTGCCCCCATGGTTTCAGCTGAGAGATCCACACATAGTCTTATTAAGCTTCCTTTGTATGTGATGGATTGCTTTTCTTTTGCTGCTTTCAGGATTCTGTCTGTCTTTGAC